>NC_079438.1:9770423-9787923 GCF_903798145.1 Danio aesculapii | reverse complement strand
AGCGATGCAGGTAAAATATCTGCAGGGCTTTGGGATAACTTCATCACACCCATTAACTAAATTAAATCATTTAGTGTAATGGGGGGGGGGGGAAAGTCCAGAATTGGAGGGCTGTGATTTGTAACACTGTAAGGGGAAGATGATGGCACAATGCTTGCTCTGACAGCATTCACCTTGTTGACAAAATGAAACAAAGCAATTACAATCCTCATTCGAAAACACTAATATAACAGAAGTAGCCAGAGGAAACACAACATTGTTAATAGTCTCAAACAGAGTTTGAGGGTTTCTTTTGTTGGCTGATATCAATTCCTCAAAATAAGACGTTCTAGCATCCTTGATCATCCCATTTAGAGTGAACATAAGTTCTTTAAGACGCAGCCGATGTACTTGATGCTGTGTCACTTTCCACAAGCGCTCAGTTTTCCGACAAACTTGTCTCAAACTGCGAATGGCATCATTTATCCATGGGGATGTATTAACGGCTGAAATCTTACGGATCTTAAGTGGAGCCACATTGTCTAGTAACATAGTGCAATGATCATTAAACGACTGTAATGAAGCGTAATTGTCATTTGAAACATCAACCACACTTGAATCAAAAGCGGCTGAGAAGTTTCGACAGCAAGCTGGTCAATGCTGCGAGAGCAGGACGCCCGTTTGATCGGGCAGGCCACAATGTCAATAGCAAGATCAAATAAAATACATTTGTGGTCGCTAATAAATACATCATCGATGGATACAGAGCCAATGTTTAGACCGTGAGAGAAAACTAAATCGAGAGTGTGACCATTACAGTGCGTAGGACCAAGGACATGTTGAGTAAAGTTAAAAGACTTCATAATATCAGAAAACTCAGAAGCCACTTAACAAGCATCATCATTAACGTGAATATTATAAAAAAAAATAAATAAATAAAAACATATCGCAGACAATAACAACTCTGTTCAGCTTAATAATTGACGAGAGAAAATCTGTAAACTCACTGAAGAAAGATGCTGTGGGCCCAGGCGGCCGATAAACTAAGACAGAATAAAATGAGTTTGAGCGCCCAATTTTAGCTATTTGCAATTCAAATGAAGTGTACATACCAGCACTCATCAAATGGCAGGTGAACTTCTTTTTAAAAACCAGAGCAAGTCCTCCACCTTGGCCTACCAGTCTAGGCGTACTGATAAAAGAACAATCCACCGGACAGAGCTCGATCAAGTGAGAGTAATCCTTACTGCGTTGCCATATCTCCGTCAAAAACACAAAATCCAAGTTTTTGGAAGAAAATAGATCGCCCAAAACAAAAGATTTGTTTGAAATTGAGCGGGCATTTATTAGAGCCATCTTAATCGGCGTAGAAGCAGCACCTGAAGCAGAGGGAGGGGCATGCGGCAACGATCTCAGGTGCACAGTGCGCCCACCGCACCGGGCAGGTGGATTCCTCCAGGGCAGAGAACCCACGGCCTGTGGGACGTCAGGGATAATCGAACGAAGGCACAATGGTCTGGACCCACCACGATGAAGCCCCGACGTCAGGAGCTTTTTAAGATGGACCTGCCTCCCAGCTCTCTATCCTCTTTGCCGATGTTTCTTCGCATGCTCCGAAAGGCACTCTCCACTCAGTATACAGGTAGCAGGTATTGACAGCCAGCCTGGCACTGGAATTGATTGATTGATTGATTGATTTTATTTGACAATTCTAACAAAAATATACAAACAAGTCCAGTTAGACCAATTCATACATTATTTCAAAAACTGTCGAGGATAAAGTACACAAAAAAGCCACAGGCTTATTTCCATTGTGGTCCTCGAAAGCATCTGGACCACACCAGGTACAAACTCCACTCCATTCCACCATAGCAGATCGCATCGTAAGCATAGTGTGACAATCATACACCCATGCTGCTGATACGGCATTCGGGGACAAACTTAAAAACAGTAAAGTAAGTAAAACAATAAAAACAAATCGAGGTGAGTATCCAGCCACAGCGGCAAAGCCAAACACAGACGCCATGCCGTAACCAGAAGTATACGGTTACGCACACGCACACACACACACACACACACTGACCTGACAGCCATCACAGCAGCAAGGGGGAGAGGTGCGCCAGACACTGAATCCAGCATAGGGGTTCTCAAGTCGCCGCACATTCTGTCTTTATATTCTGCTCTGTGTTTGTCATAAAGTCATCTGTGCTAATGCTCAGATGGTGTATCAAAATCTGACTCCGAGGGCAAATCTGCGCATGCAGCTGAGTGAAACTCTTAGCGGTTTATCATAAACCTTTCATCGAACATTGTTCCCACAATTGATAGCTGAAATCTTACGGATCTTAAGTGGAGCCACATTGTCTAGTAACATAGTGCAATGATCATTAAACGACTGTAATGAAACGTAAATGTCATTTGAAACATCAACCACACTTGAATCAAAAGCGGCTGGGAAGTTCTCGACAGCAAGCTGGTCAATGCTGCGAGAGCAGGACGCCCGTTTGATCGGGCAGGCCACAATGTCAACAGCAAGATCAAATAAAATACATTTGTGGTCGCTAAGAAATACATCATCGATGAATACAGAGCCAATGTTTAGACCGTGAGAGAAAACTAAATCAAGAGTGTGACCATTACAGTGCATAGGACCAAGGACATGTTGAGTAAAGTTAAAAGACAGCAGCAAGGGGGAGAGGTGCGCCAGACACTGAATCCAGCATAGGGGTTCTCAACTCGCCGCACATTCTGTCTTTATATTCTGCTCTGTGTTTGTCATAAAGTCATCTGTGCTAATGCATAGATGGTGTATCAAAATCTGACTCCGAGGGCAAATCTGCGCATGCAGCTGAGTGAAACTCTTAGCGGTTTATCATAAACCTTTAATCGAACATTGTTCCCACAATTGATAGCAAGAGCAAACACTGAAGCATTGTCTGATTGACATGCATGATTTTATGAAGTTTGCTGTATTAAAAATATAACATTTTGAAATATTTATAAGTATCGGCCTATACATATCAGCTATCGGCCTCCAAGTCTGAAGAGTTATCGGTTATCGATATTGGCCAAAAAAATCCATATCGGTGCATCCCTAATCAAAATAATCATGATTATTATTTTTTTTGTTATTGTGCAGCCCTGAAAGGGTAGTCAATTTGAAGAATACACAAGGATTAATTGAGCCTTTTTGAGAACAAGTGTTCACTGCTTTAATAATCTGCATGGAAGAAACAATTATTAACCATAATCAATCATTTGGATTAAATTACGCTTAAAATCCGGCTCATTTAAAACATAATTTTTGGCAAATTGTTAGAATAAAATAAATGAAGTAGCCTACCCTGTATAAAATAACAGTAGCAGACCTAACTTTATAGCCGGTAACAAACATGAAGCACAATTGACCTTTCACTAAGCCCAGCACTCTTTAGTTACTGTTGCTACGCCTGTCCCGCTTTCGTGCCTGCAACGTCTATTACAATGTGTATGGCCCGGTGTTCGACATTGCCAGGGATATAATTAGTCATTTTGGCAAACAGGTGAAATATCTGAGAAAGCAAGACAAAAAAGGACTGCAGTATGCATTACAGGGGTATATTCACGACATAATAGGCAACGATTAGAAAATAACTAAATCAAAATTTAAGCTAGGTTATCCTAGCCGCCCCATACGCTGAACATTCAACAGCTTAGTTTATGCAAAGCAGAAGTGAAATTTTAAAATAATCTAATAGTAACAAATAATCCGTGATTTCTCTATTTTAGCCAAAAAGCCTGATAGACTATTTTTGTGCAATGAAATATAGCGTTACTAACCAACGGGGAAACACGCATGGACAGTGCTTCTACAGAATTATTTCATGGAAAGAACAGCCAGAAAGAAGAAACTGCTGGATTTGTACCGAACATTAGCATCATTAAACCATAACAATGTACACCTATCACTGTCTGTACATATGTTTGTGTGCTCTTTACACTGTTTCTATTCTAATTTGCAGTTAAGTGGGAAATAAATAAATTGAAATGCAAATTAAAGTATAAATAGCAGAAGTGAACAAATAGATTTTCCCCACCAGCAAATATTAATCCAACACCACATATAAAAGCAGACACTAACCCGCTGCAATATTGTCACCAATAATAAATCTTCAAAAGACTGCCGAAAACATTGGTGAATTGTAGCTCTGACATGGACATCGAGGCTTATAAATTACTGAAAAACAGCGGATGAAGTATATTGATCGCAAGTGCCCAGATTGTGATCATACCTCTGTTTTGTTCTGTTGATATGTAACTTCAAATATTTGTAGCTTGAAAAAGATGGAAATATGACTGCTATAAGTGTGACTACTATGGCAAGGGCTTAAACGGAGCAGTGCTCATAATATAGAGTGAACAAAAGTATAGGAATGCACCGATACCACTTTTTTACAAACCGATACGAGTACGAGTATTTTAATTTGTGTACTCGCCAATACCGAGTACCGATACTTTATAGATTTGGTTTCAATAAAGTTTATTTTTTCATTTTTTGTTTTTGTTTTTTGTCTGTAGCAAGGATGAACACAAAAATCTTTAAAAGAGGGCTGTTCCAAGCCAAAAATATACACACATTGTTAATAACCCTGCAAATCCATAGACCTTATCTATTAATGATTAAGCATGGACATTTAAAGGATGAGTTATCCTAGCGCTTACATGCGTTCACGACTTCACACATTACACAAAGTGTGTGCAGTGTGCGTTACCTTATGAAGTCACTCTTATTGCATATTGGGGATGCATAAAACCCCGTTATATGCGATTCTTTCATTCACGAGTCCTGCCTTTGATCCGCAGGTCAGGTAATCAAAAAGTCAGCTACTTGATGTTTAACTATGGGTGGGTCGTGGGTAGATAAGATCAATAGCCTACCCAACGAATACTCTCACTTTAAAAATCACGCGACTATCATGTCACAAAGTTTATTAATAAATAATTTTATTTTGTATTAAAACAGAATGATTTAGCGATGCCGCCTCATTAGTAAGCCAACTGCAGAGAAAACAAAGCAACCATCGCGGCAACCGTAGGTGATCACTTTTTCCGAAGTTCAGCTGTTCCTTTTTTTGCATTTGATCATTATGCGTCTAATGTCAAAAAAATCAATAATGAATAGGCCGACAAGAGTATAGGCTATGCTGTATGCGTGTGCGTCCTTTGACACTGAAGCCGCTTTCTTCCAAAACTGAAAGTTGCTTCGTCTGTCTGGTAATATTTCGGCTTTTAATCGAATGAAAAGTTAATTTAAATGAGCCAATATTAAAAAATTGCAGTAAAGTAACTGTGACGTGTGGCCACACATAGAATCTGAGGTCTGATCTCATCTCTCTCTCTCGCTGTCATCCAGATATTGATACAGACGCCACACAAGTCAAGTCACAAAACGGAGGCTGGTACCAACTGAGAGGTAAAAAACTGAAACCTTTGCTGTCAAATATCTGTCAAAATACAGCACTGAAATTAACAGGCATAAATGTATTTGAGCAAAGAAGTCTCTGTAGGATATCTGTAAAATACAATGAGAGCCAATGTTATGTAGAAGTTGTGTCGCCTAATAATTATATTAATTCTAATAAAATGAAAACCAAAATAAACAACTCATTGCATTTTTCGTTTGATAAAAATATACAAAAACGAAAAAAATAAAATAAAAAAAATCAAAGGGTGGCTAGTTTGTATTAATGTGTTTTAATATTAATAAAAATATGCTCAGCCTATTTAAGCTTAACGGTTATATACGTCGCCAATAGGCAAGCCATTCAGAAATTATTGTTTTACTGTGTACTGGGTTATAATAAAGTATATTTTACAATAAAAACTAAATGTAGCATGTCTCGCTGTCATTTAAAACATGCAATTCATAACACACCAGAGCTGTAGGCCTGTGTATGCAGTGTGTAAACTTACAAGGAGGTATGGGTCAATATCATACTGCGCACCATGTCATTGAACTCCAATATCTCTGAGGGAGATTATGTTACCCAATAGCCTATATCAACTTGAGAGATTTTACAAATAAAAGGCATTTTAAAAAAGGAACAAATTGGCAACAAGTAAAACTGGTCCCATAGACTTCAGCACTTATATCTTGCCAGTGTAGCCTATGCTGCGTAGTGTGTATCAGCGTGTGTTAACCGCCGCAAGCGAGCGAGAGAGATAAAGCGCGCGCACCAAAAGCAAGCTCATATCGTTATAAATATTCCATTAACGGTGCTTATCAAAATATTTATACATTTACATGGTGTTTAGTGAGATTGTGTGATCTGTAGGCTGTCTGATCTTTACAGAAGCTGTAAACAGACACGCGCGCGGTGATGGCTGTGATGTTCAGCTCTGACGAGAAGCTTTTATTTAGCCTGTAGTCTTTAGATTTTTACATAACGTTCCATTACTTAAAATTCCTTTCATTTTTTTATTTATAGTTTATAAATAAAATAAGTGCTAGCTTGTTTAGCTGTGATCATTATACAAGGATCATATTTCATATTCTGTTAATTCTTCAGTAGCCTAAAGATTCGTTAATAATGTATTTTATAAACGGATTGTTTATAAGGACTTAGCTAATAATATATAATACATTAGGCTAATTAATACATTAAGACATTGAAGTCAGGAAAGACAACAAATCATGCCACGTAGTGAATTACTGTTGAGTGGTATCGGCCTTTCAGGTCCGATACGAGTACGAGTATTTTAACCAAGTATCGACCCGATACTGGTATCTTTGCATCCCTAAATAAAAGAAAAAGACAGCTGTGAAACATAACCTACTTTGTATTTTTGTAGGAAACACAGTTTAGATCTTTTTAGGGTAAAAGGTGTGCGAGTTATTGCCGTCACCATAAACACCAACCTATTTGTTGTTCAGAGTCTTCATTTTTGATTTTGCAGGGTTCTGGATCACTCATGTTCTCGCTGTCCTTCAATAAACTCTTCAGTGGAGTCTGATGGGAATATTCCAGTGTTTATGGCTGAACTGGAGGAGGAGGAGACAATTATTCTAATTACATGCTGTTTGCATATATTTATATTTGAATGCCATATCAGCAGCACTGGCTATATTCATGGAAACACTTTTATTAAATAATCAATATATAATTGACAATCATAACCGTTTCTGAAACATCATTATTAGTTTCTTTTAAAACACACAAATAACAACAACACTGATAAAGTCTTATAAGCTCTTTCAGTCTGATCAATGATAAAAATTCCTCTAGAAAACACATTTTTAAACATTTGCCTTAAAATATTTCCTGAATAAATACATTCTCTAATATCATTTTAAAAACATACATTCTATTAAAATGTTTTACCATCAAAATATTCTCACACAAGTTACACATAGGTTTTCTTCCCTGTTCAATAAATGTGTGCAAGTCTTGAGTGGCTGATTCTACATCTCGTGTGTGCAGCTTGATCATGTCTCTGATTGCTTATATTTATCTGGTTTTGGCCAGACTTGGTAGCAATACATAAAAAAGTAAATTTAAGACCTGTTTAAAAAAGATTTAATACCTACAACACAATATTTCAGTAAATTTAAGACTTTGTAAGGCTTAAATTTGGATTTTAAGATTATTTAAGACCCTGCAGAAACCCTGTAGATAACGCAAGTAACGCATTACAGAAGTGTTTACAGCGTAGCATCGAGCTAAAAACAAGAGAGCATATTAGCACTGAGCACATATGTTAAAGCAGTTCAACCCGCAAGATAATTGCAGCAAATCTGCGAACGCTACAAAGGTCAGATATAATACACTTACTTTGAATAGACGCACAACACCCGTAACATAAGTGAAATTAAACAGCAAACAGCAAAGCTCTGCACTCTTCTTCTTGTGGGTTTAATGGCAGTTGGCAGACCAACTTACATGGTGCATTCCCGCCACCTACTGGATAGGAGTGTGGAGCGCATAATGTAGGAAAAAGCATGAGAACAAAAGATTATATATACGAATGGAGGGGATGAGATTACCAGAGGGAAGAGCGAACAGGAAGGAGAAGATAGGAGGAAAAAATAAAATAAAATAAATAAATCAAATTTAAAGTTTAAAATCTAAATAAATTTACAATTTCTTTATTTTGCTAAACTATTCTCAAATTCTATTAATCAATTTTGTTTCTTTTAAGTAATTAATTAATTGGAGTATTATTTTAACTTGATTTGCACCATTTCTTAATAAGGTCTGAAATGACAGATTATTTATCCCGTAAATGTTTAATCCTTTAATTAATTGACTTCACTGTTTTTCATATGCAACACATTCTTTAATTACATGTTCTAATGTTTCTATTTCCCCACATTTGTCACAGCAGCCTGTCTCATGCTTTCCTATTCTAAACGTATACTGGTTTAGCAAACAATGACCAACACGCAACTTAGTTATCACCACATCATTCCTTCTATTTCCAAACTTATTTCTAATAACATCCACACATCCTTGAATACTATGCATATGCCTGCCTTTTTCTCCATTTTCCCACTCTCTCTGCCATTTCGTACTTATTTCCTTTGCAATCATGCTTTTCCTCTCTGACTTACTTATTTTTATTTCTATTTGAGTATGTTGCAATGCTTTCTTTGCAAATTGATCTGCCTCTTCATTTCCTACTACTCCCATGTGGCCAGGAATCCACAAGAAGCTCACAAAAAGCCCACATTGTCTGATTCTAAATAAATTTTGCATCATCTCATTCACCATGTCCTGTCTTGCGTTAGATGTACCAGTAGTTAAGCTGTTTAATACTGACATAGAGTCTGTGCATATTACTGATCTTAAAGGTTGCACTTCCTCTATCCACTGAAGAGCGAGAAGCATAGCTACTATTTCTGTAGTAAAGACAGAAAGACAGTCTGAAATTCTTGATATTTTAACTTGGAATTTTGGGACATATACTGCTACTGCGGTTTTCTCGTATTTAGGATCTTTTGAACCATCCGTATAGATTTGTACATAGTTGCCGTATGATTGATTTATATACTGTTGCAATGTTTTTTCATTTAACATATTTAATTCCATGTTGTGTTTTTCCTCATATACATATAAATCAATTACTGGCATATTAAAAAGCCAAGGAGAAATTGCAGGAGTTGGCACAGCTGGGGCTATATTGATGTCACTTATGCCCATATATTGAGCCGTCTCATTTGCTGTCCATCCAAAACTATCCATCATTTTTTGTCATTATTCCCAGCATTCTTTCAATACTGCCTCGGATGATTCTCTTTTTGGCTTTGTATGCTGACCCAATATCTTGTCTTTATTTTAAGCCTTCTTAATTTTAGAGGCATTTCACCCATCTCTACTTGTATTGCTGTAATTGGTGTTGTTCTTAATGCTCCGCAACATATTCTCAATGCCTGGGACTGAATTGCTTCAATTCTCAATAATTGAGTTTTAGCTGCTGAACTATATACCATACATCCATAATCGATAGTTGATCTTACCAATGCATTATATATTCTTTTAAGAGAGAAATAACATGCTCCCCATTCAGCTCCTGCCAAACATCTCATTACATTTAAAGCTCTGCACTCTCCATTCTCCGCCTCAGACTGAGTGCCATGGGCAGGACATTTGCCTGCACACTGATCAGCGAAAGCTGATTGGCTGCCTGTATGTGGCTCAGCGAAGTCTGATTTGCTGTTTGTAGGCCAGAGACAAAGCAACTTTCTGTTCAGTGATAACATACGCGCGCACACACAGGATACAAAAGAAGAGCTGAACTTCGGAAAAAGTGATCATTGCCGCGATGGTTGCTTTGTTTCTCTGCAGTTGGCTTATTAATGGCACGGCATTGCTAAATCACTCGTTTTAATAATAAATAAGATTATTTATTATTAAACATTGTAAGATGATGGTCGCGTGATTTTTAAAATGAGAGTATGCGTTGCGGATTTATGGCTATTAATCTTAACCCGAGACCCACTCATAGTTAAACATCAAGTAGGTGCGTTAAAGGTGCATGTATAAATTAGTTGTGTTGCCTCCAGATGCTGCCACCTTTGTCAGGCAAAGTTTGCAGATTGCCTCATTAAAGTTTTCAGGTTCTCTTTTTGCATTTGGTTTGAACCCAAAATATTGCCAAACAGGCGCTTTTGCATTACGTTTTAACACTAAATCGTCCGCCAATCTCTTTTTTGTAAATTCGACTCCTCTCTTCTCCTCATGTGATAAATGAAATATGATGCATTAGCTATGTTCAGATTATAATTATAGTGCAGGCTCTCGTCTTAAGTAAATTATTTAAAATTATATTTTCCATTTAATTCAAATAAATAATAATTTTAAAAAAACAAATACTTAAAAAAACAAGTGTGGGGACAGTGTCACGGTTGAAAAGTGATGCCACCGGTGTTGCGTCTTAAAACTGGTAACACCGTATAGCGTGCCAAGCCTAATTCAGCCTACCTGCAGCGTGTGTGAGAGGTGGATCCGCCAACACGACTGCAAATCCACTTACTCACGCACTATACCTATTTCATTTATGACTGCAAACTTGACTTTGCAGGCCGATCATCTTTTTAACGCAAAAGGCATTTAAGGGTCCTAACTTGACTGCTGCTGCATAATGATTCTTTACACAACTGTAAAAAAAAAGCTTTAACGATGTCAAAATGAAGTCAAACATTCAAAGGGGTTCTGCTTTTTGTCAATTTTAGCTTAATTTGAACAATACTAATAATAATTATGAATATAATAAATTATGAATATTAATTACAGTGTAGACTACTGTGGGCCTGTGCAGTGAACTAAACATTTTAATAAGGCTACAAATCCCATAACTGAAAAACTAATGTGACAATGACAGGCAGTTTCGTATTTGCTCTAATTAATTTAACAGCATGTTTCTTCTGCGTTTTTTTTCCCTTTCAGAGCTCAGTAGAGTTGTATTTAAATAATTAGCTAACCAAAACATGTAATGAATTAGGCTGCTCGTCTTATGTCATCCCTTAGTCCAGTTTTCTCCTGTGTGAGTTGTGCGCTTCCGCTGCCGTGTGCGCATTTTAAAGGCTATCTACGGGCGCACCTGACCAGGGGTGTGTTTCCCGTACAACAACGTAACTCACGGCTGAACTATCATGGTACGATGCATTGTTTGGGAAAAGAATGACGTAGTGACGAGTGTTTCCCCAAACCAGGGCCGGATTAAGAACACATTGGGCCCTGGGGCTATACCAAATCCAAGGGCCCACCTTTTAATTTTTTTTTTACCTCACAAATATATATATATATATATATATATATATATATATATATATATATATATATATATATATATATACACACACACACACACACATTTTTTAATTGTTGTTATTATTATTCTTGTTATTACTATTAATAATTTATTAATTAATATTATTATCTAATTTTACACCGTTTAATTTATATTTGATTATTAAATATTTTTTCTATTTTATTGAAATAGGCCTGCTATATAAAATTAAGTACTGACATAATATGAACTTTAAAGTTCAAACAATCAGCAAAACAAAACAAAAACATTTGCAATACTTCCTAAATTAGTGCTTTATAATAAAATTACTTGAAATTGGGGTTTACCTTTAAAATGTTTCTTTAGAACTTTAGCTGACCACAAATCCCTAATGATATATCTTTAATATCCATGCTTCAAATATCCAAAACAGCTTATTGTGGTCTTCTGAGTTACAGAAGGCTAGCATCCTTATTTTATTTATTTATTTATAAAATAAATTATATTTATTTATAAAATAAGCGCTTTAGTTATGAGTCCGTTCAGTATGATTCCGCCTACCGCAGCTTCTATTACTACATGTACAAGTATATCAATGATGAATACTGTTTAAATTTTATTTTTTGGTCTACAACGAGCTTGGTTAGCCTACCTTTGACTGGACGCTTCTTGCGGTAGTGCCGAAATAAGTGACTGTCCTGGGAAAATTGGGACATCTGATCACCCTTATGGGTGACTAAAACAGGGCTATTCAATATTCTGATTGGGCTACAGTCATTCTGAGCCCCAGTTTAGCACCGGTGTCACAGTTTTTAAACAGCAACGAATCGAAAGGAATACTTCACATTATCGACAAGGGAAAGCAGAACGCAAAGAGGCGTTTCCCGCGTCTTAGAACAAATTAATTCTTCAGCCAATCAAGGGCCACCTTCTTCCGTGGGCCCTGGGGCTTCAACCCCACTTAGCCCTTACGTTAATCCCAAAACGCATAGTTTCTCTGTCACAGATCCATCGCTTGAACCTTGTTAGTTATAACGTAAAACGGCCATAATGACACTCTAAACGGGGCGGAGAAACTACTTCTTTACAGAAGAACCCCATTTCTTTGTGCAAATTATATTGTTTTACAGAAACACGCATTTAAATAAAATCCAATATTATTTTTGGTTAAAACATGCACTCGTTTTCTATATTTACTGAAATATATGTAAATGGCACATATAGAGACTGCGTTTTCCTTACAAATATTATTGAGAATGACATATCCTATTCTAAAACAAATCACTTACAAAAGCTAACACCTATTCTAATATCATATATAAATCATATGAATAAATAAATACTAGGCGATTTATTATAAAATGAAATTTAATATTTATTATATATTAGAAAATGAAAAATCTTGCGACCTTAGTTGGCTAACGATGGTTTTGGGAAACGCACCCTAGATCTCTGCACTATATGCCTAGCTTTAATCTCACAATTGTCATAATTTAATTCTTTTATATTCTATTTAATTCTGTTTCATATGATAAAATATCTAAATGTGTGTTCTGAAGGTTGGAATGACTAGAGTGTTTGTAATTAGTGATAAAAAGAATTTTCAGCTTTGAGTAAACAAACAGTAAACAAACAAATTCTTTCTGAGGCCCCCTTTTGCCCCCCGTAGCGCCGGGCCTGATACTCGGGCTATATGCCTAAATCGAAAAAGCACTAAATAATTTATAGATTTATAAATTACACTGATTAATAACTATATATTACAATAAATTACTAAATTGGGCTATCTTATTTTTTTATTAAAACAAAAGTGATCAATGCCGCACCACTGACAAGCCAACAGCAGAGAAACAAAGCAACCACCGCGGCACCCGCAGTGATCACTTTTTCCGAAGTTCGGCTGTTCTTTTTGCACTTAATTCTTATGCGTTTAATGTTAAAAAAAATCAATAATAAATAGGCTTACAAGAGTGTCCTGTGCGTGTGAAAACATTAAGTGAACATGCAGTGTTTGTGGAAAACATCTTTGCGAGGGAACTTTGCTGAGGTAACGCAAAAAACTTAAAAATATATTTTCCTTCCACCCAGTTTTTTTCTCACACCCATTTTTTATGAAGGCAAAATGGCTAATTAGATGATTACAACAGAGAGTCGGCTGATTGACTGTTTACACCAGTTAATAAGATGTTTTATTGATCGGATTGCAGGTCATTTATAGATCAAATTATAATGCATAGGATCAGGAAATTGCACGTGAAAAAAAGATCATGCAAAATGTTTTTTTTTATAGAATGAATGTATACATTTAAACTATTATAATTTACATTTAAAATGTACTATTATTTTTAGAGCGTATTAACACGAATGGCAGCTGTTCTTGATCGAAAAGCAGCAAAACTATGTTGAATGCTGAGGTTGTGTCAAGCTGATGGTACGGAGTGACTTTTTTGAGCATGTTGTTGAGTGATGCTTGGCTCTCCTGCTGACAATTGGCAACTATGTAACATCAAAATTAGAAATGCATGTTACTTTGTATAAGCGTATCTATGTACTGTATGATGTGAGTCTAGTTACCAGCGTGAAAAACAGGTAGTAATAGAAAATTTTTATTACGTGTTTGAGGCCATACTATTTACTTTGACTACAAAAGTGCAGTCAGTAGGCTACTTCAACTTTTACCAGAGTCGTTTTAAGCATCAGTATCACTTCTTCTTGAGTAGGATGTGTGTACTTTTGCCATCTCTGTCCACTTCTTAAAAATAATAATACATTAAAAAGTATGGTTAAATCAACTGTAATGTGTCCTTATACAAAACCGTGTGTATCATGCAGTCAAAATAGCATTTATTATTGGAATGTCACGTTAATTTAAAAACAAGACTTTCTTAAAATAACACATCAGAAAACAGATGTGACCGTAAGGATGCACACTATGTCAACTAAAACAGAGTTTTTCTTTGTTATTGCAGTTGCAGCCAAAATGTGCGACACAACAGCCACATCATTTACAGGGCCGTGAGAGACCACCTGTATGGTCTGCCGGTGGCAGACGCAGAGCTGAAAACATCTAATGCTTTTTTGTTGTTGTTGTTGTGTTAATGTTAATTTGACCAATGCATGTTTTGTCATTACTTTTGTCTGCTGTCCTATTTTGAGAGCAATAGCCTAATAAATATTTTTTAACAAAATGTTTAATTTATGAATTATGTAAACATGTTCTAAAACGTTTATAAAGGTCTTTCTCAGAAACAAATTTCGACTTAAAATTGACATATTTACGACGACATGAAAAAGACGTCTTTTCACCCTTCACTTTGAAACCAGCTTTCCACGTTGTTTGGACGTCTGACAATGTCGTCTCAATGTCTTTTCGACGACTTTTTGCTGGGTGGGAGACGACAATATGAAAAAAGAACCCTAGTGTTTGTGTGTGTGAGAGAGAGCTTTGTTTTCCTTGTTTGCTCGTTACTACACCCGTAGACAGCGCTAAAGTCCAGCATCTTCACGTAGTAACACTGTCTTGACTAGTGCAGTTGAATGACATTTGTCCTGGGAGCACTGTACAACTGTGGCGGCGCTATTTACGCATGCTCAGGGTCCGTATGCGATATCTAGTGTATATATCTGTTGAAACACAGCACAGGAGCGGCGCAGCCTTATGACGTCACACGTCACGCCAGAATAAAAGTCTTTTGTTTAGTTTTTTTTTTTTTACCACTTATTGTTGCAGTCATGACTTATTGATACATTTCTCCCTCATTTTCCACTTTACACTATATATGAAGAGATTGAAAAAGAAGAAAAAGTCATCTTCTGTCCACAAATGTTTCCTTCTGTTGTCAAGAAACTGATTGAGAAACAGACAGCCAATCAGCTTTCGCCTAGCGCCTACAAACAGCAAATCAGATTTCGCTGAGCCACATACAGGCAGCCAATCAGCTTTCGCTGATCAGTGTGCAGGCAAATGTCCCGCCCATGGCACTCAGTCTGAGGCGGAGAGTGGAGAGTGCAGAGCTTTGCTGTTTGCTGTTTAATTCCTTTAAGTGCATTTATGTTACGGGTGCTGTGCGTCTATTCAAAGTAAGTGTATTATATCTGACCTTTGTTGCGTTCGCAGATTTGCTGCAATCATCTTGCGGGTTGAACTGCTTTAACATATGTGCTCAATGCTAATATGCTCTCTTGTTTTTAGCTCGAAGCTACGCTGTAAACACTTCTGTAATGCGTTTCTCGCGTTATCTACAGGGTTTCTGCAGGGTCTTAAATAATCTTAAAATCCAAATTTAAGCCTTACAAAGTCTTAAATTTACTGAAATATTGTGTTGTAGGTCTTAAATCTTTGTTAAACGGGTCTTAAATTTCCTTTTTTTTAAGTATTGCTACCAAGTCTGGCTAAAACTAGATAAATGTAAGCAATTAGAGACATGATCAAGCTGCACACACGAGATGTAGAATCAGCCACTCAAGACTTGCACACATTTATTGAACAGGGAAGAAAAACCTGTGTAACTTGTGTGAGAATATTTTGATGGTAAAACATTTTAATAGAATGTATGTTTTTAAAATGATATTAGAGAATGTATTTTTTTCAGGAAATATTATAAGGCAAATGTTTAAAAATGTGTTTTCTAGAGGAATTTTTATCATTGATCAGACTGAAAGAGCTTATAAGACTTTATCAGTGTTGTTGTTATTTGTGTGTTTTAAAAGAAACTAATAATGATGTTTCAGAAACGGTTATGATTGTCAATTATATATTGATTATTTAATAAAAGTGTTGCCATGAATATAGCCAGTGCTGCTGATATGGCATTCAAATATAAATATATGCAAACAGCATGTAATTAGAATAATTGTCTCCTCCTCCTCCAGTTCAGCCATAAACACTGGAATATTCCCATCAGGCTCCACTGAAGAGTTTATTGAAGGACAGCGAGAACATGAGTGATCCAGAACCCTGCAAAATCAAAAATGAAGACTCTGAACAACAAATAGGTTGGTGTTTATGGTGACGGCAATAACTCGCACACCTTTTACCCTAAAAAGATCTAAACTGTGTTTCCTACAAAAATACAAAGTAGGTTATGTTTCACAGCTGTCTTTTTCTTTTATTTAGGGATGCACCGATACCAGTATCGGGTCGATACTTGGTTAAAATACTCGTATCGGACATGAAAGGCCGATACCACTCAACAGTAATTCACTACGTGGCATGATTTGTTGTCTTTCCTGACTTCAATGTCTTAATGTATTAATTAGCCTAATGTATTATATATTATTAGCTAAGTCCTTATAAACAATCCGTTTATAAAATACATTATTAACGAATCTTTAGGCTACTGAAGAATAAACAGAATATGAAATATGATCCTTGAATAATGATCACAGCTAAACAAGCTAGCACTAATTTTATTTATAAACTATAAATAAAAAAATGAAAGGAATTTTAAGTAATGGAACGTTATGTAAAAATCTAAAGACTACAGGCTAAATAAAAGCTTCTCGTCAGAGCTGAACATCACAGCCATCACCGCGGGCTTGTCAGTTTACAGCTTCTGTAAAGATCAGACAGCCTACAGATCACACAGTCTCAATAAACACCATGTAAACTACACTGGCAAGATATAAGTGCTGAAGTCCACGGGACCAGTTTTACTTGTTGCCAATTTACATGTTGCATGTTGTTCCTTTGTTCTTTTAAAATGCCTTTTATTTGTAAAATCTCTCAAGTTGATATAGGCTATTGGGTAACATAATCTCCCTCAGAGATATTGGAGTTCAATAACGTGGTGTGCAGGATGATATTGACCCGTACCTCCCTGTAAGTTTACACACTGCACACACAGGCCTACAGCTCTGGTGTGTTATGAATTGCATGTTTTAAATGACAGCGAGACATTAGTCTCAGTACACAGTACACAGTAAAACAATAATTTCTGAATGGCTTGCCTATTGGCGGCGTATATAACTGTTAAGCTTAAATAGGCTGAGCATATTTTTATTAATATTAAAACACATTAATACAAACTAGCCACCCTTTGATTTTTTTTATTTTATTTTTTTCGTTTTTGTATATTTTTATCAAACGAAAAATGCAATGAGTTGTTTATTTTGGTTTTCATTTTATTAGAATTAATATAATTATTAGGCGACACAACTTCTTCATAACATTGGCTCTCATTGTATTTTACAGATATCCTACAGAGACTTTTTGGCTCAAATACATTTATGCCTGTTAATTTCAGTAATGTAT